>NW_022990616.1:0-27669 GCF_902827175.1 Gymnodraco acuticeps | reverse complement strand
CCTGCTGTACAGGGTACAGAGGTGGAGGCAGACATGCTCTACAGGGTACAGAGAGGGGAGGCAGACCTGCTCTACAGGGGTACAGAGAGTGGAGGCAGACCTGCTCTACAGGGTACAGAGAGTGGAGGCAGACCGCTCTACAGGGTACAGAGAGTGAAGGCAGACCTGCTCTACAGGGTACAGAGAGTGGAGGCAGACCTGCTCTACAGGGTACAGAGAGTGGAGGCAGACCTGCTCTACAGGGTACAGAGAGTGGAGGCAGACCTGCTCTACAGGGTACAGAGAGTGGAGGCAGACCTGCTCTACAGGGTACAGAGAGTGGAGGCAGACCTGCTCTACAGGGTACAGAGAGTGGAGGCAGACCTGCTCTACAGGGTGACAGAGAGTGAAGGCAGACCTGATCTACAGGGTAACAGAGAGTGAAGGCAGACCTGCTCTACAGGGTACAGAGAGTGGAGGCAGACCTGCTCTAAGGGGGTACAGAGAGTGGAGGCAGACCTGCTCTACAGGGTACAGAGAGTGAAGGCAGACTTGCTCTACAGGGTACAGAGAGTGAGGCAGACCTGCTCTACAGGGTACAGCGAGTGGGAGGCAGACCTGCTCTACAGGGTAAGAGAGTGAAGGCAAGACCTGCTCTACAGGGTACAGAGAGTGGAGGGCAGACCTGCTCTACAGCTGGTACAGAGAGATGAAGGCAGACTTGCTCTACAGGGTACAGAGAGTGAAGGCAGACCTGATCTACAGGGTACAGAGAGTGGAGGGCAGACCTGCTCTACAGGGTACAGAGAGTGGAGGCAGACCTGATCTACAGGGTACAGAGAGTGAAGGCAGGACCTTGCTCTACAGGGTAACAGATGAGTGGAGCAGACCTGCTCTACCAGGGGTACAGAGAGTGGAGGCAGACCTGGCTCTACAGGGGTACAGAGAGTGAAGGCAGACTTGCTCTACAGGGGTACAGAGAGTGAAGGCAGACCTTGTCTTACAGGGTACAGAGAGTGAGGCAGACCTTGCTCTACAGGGTACAGAGAGTGGAGGCAGACTTGCCTCTACAGGGTACAGAGAGTGAAGGCAGACTTGCTCTACAGGGTACAGAGAGTGGAGGCAGACCTGCTCTACAGGGTACAGAGAGTGGAGGCAGACCTGCCTCTACAGGGTACAGAGAGTGGAGGCAGACCTGCTCTACAGGGTACAGAGAGTGGAGGCAGACCTGCTCTACAGGGTACAGAGAGTGGAGGCAGACCTGCTCTACAGGGTACAGAGAGTGAAGGCAGACTTGCTCTACAGGGTACAGAGAGTGGAGGCAGACCTGCTCTACAGGGTACAGAGAGTGAAGGCAGACCTGCTCTACAGGGTACAGAGAGTGGAGGCAGACCTGCTCTACAGGGTACAGAGAGTGGAGGCAGACCTGCTCTACAGGGTACAGAGAGTGAAGGCAGACCTGCTCTACAGGGTACAGAGAGTGGAGGCAGACCTGCTCTACAGGGTACAGAGAGTGAAGGCAGACCTGCTCTACAGGGTACAGAGAGTGGAGGCAGACCTGCTCTACAGGGTACAGAGAGTGAAGGCAGACCTGCTCTACAGGGTACAGAGAGTGGAGGCAGACCTGCTCTACAGGGTACAGAGAGTGAAGGCAGACCTGCTCTACAGGGTACAGAGAGTGGAGGCAGACCTGCTCTACAGGGTACAGAGAGTGGAGGCAGACCTGCTCTACAGGGTACAGAGAGTGAAGGCAGACCTGCTCTACAGGGTACAGAGAGTGAAGGCAGACCTGCTCTACAGGGGTACAGAGAGTGGAGGCAGACCTGCTCTACAGGGTACAGAGAGTGGAAGCAGACCTGCTCTACAGGGTACAGAGAGTGGAGGCAGACCTGCTCTACAGGGTACAGAGAGTGAAGGCAGACCTGCTCTACAGGGTACAGAGAGTGGAGGCAGACCTGCTCTACAGGGTACAGAGAGTGAAGGCAGACCTGCTCTGGCATACAGGGTACTAAATAAGTGTAAACTTCTTCCCTCCCCTTCATGGAGGTGTAATTAAGTAAATCATTTGTTTATACATAATTTAGAATCAGTCATATTTTTAAATATCAATTTGACACTGACTAATATTGTATTGTATAATCATTCTCATGTTACATTTTTGTATTATTGTTTTTTCGAAATAAATCAAATCAAAGTAACTAATGCACATTTCCCTCTGGGACGAGTAGAGGTTTCTGATTCTGAAGACAAACACAATAACAACTCAACATCCCACGCATCCACCCTGTCACCTGACAGCAGTGTGGAGTACATTATATCTCTATATCAGGGGTGTCCAAACTACGGCCCGGGGGCCAAATGCGGCCCATTTTGAAACGGCCCTAAACTAATTAAAATAGTCTAATGAAATATGGCCCACAGATTAAACTTGTGTTTGCAATCTGATGAACCGACAATAACCAGTTTATCACGATGACTAAAAACATGTGGTCTTCAGTCTGTTCGTTACTGGTTCTGAAAATGAAATATTGCTAGCTAGCTTAGCATCAATTCTGTGCAAACGAGACTAAAACACTCATTAGGAAACGGCTCTGAGCTCATTCAAATAGCATAATGAAATATGGCCCACAAATTAAACTTGTGCTTGTGAGATCTTCATAGTATGTTGAATACTTAAAACGAAAGTTAATTATAATCAAGTATAATCAATTATATTCTTGTATAACTCACAATGAAAATGCTTCCTATGTTATGTTTTTTTATATTTACTGTATAAACAAAGTGGTTTGTTAAGTTGAGTGTAAGGCCTGTAATGGTTTATGGGTGTCACTGATAAGGGAGAAGGCAGTTTCTTCCCTCTCCCCTCACAGCAGTTCACCGGGAGGGGGCTCCGGACTTAAGGAGAAACACACTGAGGCCTCAAAAAGGCGGTTATGTCATAGCCGAGAATAATATTTTGCAAGTTCTGCAGAGTAGGGGTCATGACCTTTTTACACAAACATGGGAAGGTGTGTCTTATGCCATAGCCATAGAATATGTCTGGTCATGTCCAGTCCTGTACATCAGAGGCCATGCCCAGCTTCCACAAATATGGATATGGAGGAGGGGTCTTAGGTTTCTATATCCTGTTGTTGAGCATAAAGACACTGGCGGATGGGGAGGAACTTTCTTTTTGGGAAAGCTCTGTCCCTCAGAGCTGGGTTTAGCTCTCGGTAAGGTTCTCTCAGACTTGGTAAATATCTCTCAAATGTCTTGGTTGAATGCTGAGTGAATTTCTTTGTGAAATAAGTGGAATGAATTGAGATGTGTTTGTGAATATTAGGCCCGCCACCTGTGAGGAATCTTCCTCCGGATTCATGCGGATAGGAACGGGTTTCAGATGTTATTCCCGCCGTCTGTGTCGGAAAAAAGGTATGAAATTGATGTGAATTGATTTGGTGAAAATGAAAGTTTGAATGTGCTTTTTATTGTCACCGGTCTTTTATGAGGAAATGCCTCTAAATTCTATCGGGAGATTTAGAAATCACAACTGAATTGGGCAGTTGAAGTTAAACATTATGGTAATAAATGTAAAACTGTGAATTAAAGTTTCATATTAGAACATGATCACAGCATGATAGGTTTAGTATGATTATAATGTTGTAAAGAGAGAAGGTAAAAACCCTGTATTAGTTTGGACCTATTTCTCTTCAAATAAACTGATCCTACCTTTTGGACTGGGATAACTTAAAAGACACCTGTGCCCTCCTCTCCTGCTTCAAAGGTAAGATTGCACCCTGCCACACTCACACTTAGGTAGGAGCACACTCCATTTATTGATATCAAAATCCTTTGGGATCCCTTAAACAGATTCAGAGTCGTCTGAATTGAAACAGCAGTTAATTGAACCTGGTTCTTCAGGAGTTAATAGAGGTGAGATCTTGCTGACGTTGGTGGATCTGAGCCAAGCAGTAAACTTACATAGACTCAATAACTTCTGTCAGGTCAATTAGTAGGTCTGAGTAATGTCCAACAAATTATCAGCTCCTCCCGACTCTTACAATATGTACAAATATATATCACAGTATTCATCAATCAACCAATCACTCATTTGCATAATACACCTTTTTATAATCAGTCTGAAGCTTCTGTTTTAAGTCATGAGCTGCAAACTGAATAAAGTAAGCCCTGAGGAGAGCTGAGATGAAGGCTGTTGTGATTCTGACAGGAAGTCTCACCTTGTATATTTGTACCTACAGTAGTACTTGCTTCTCTCTGAGAGTATATATGTGTACCTACAGTAGTACTTGCTTCTCTCTGAGAGTATATATGTGTACCTACAGTAGTACTTGCTTCTCTCTGAGAGTATATATGTGTACCTACAGTAGTACTTGCTTCTCTCTGAGAGTATATATGTGTACCTACAGTAGTACTTGCTTCTCTCTGAGAGTATATATGTGTACCTACAGTAGTACTTGCTTCTCTCTGAGAGTATATATGTGTACCTACAGTAGTACTTGCTTCTCTCTGAGAGTATATATTTGTACCTACAGTAGTACTTGCTTCTCTCTGAGAGTATATATTTGTACCTACAGTAGTACTTGCTTCTCTCTGAGAGTATATATGTGTACCTACAGTAGTACTTGCTTCTCTCTGAGAGTATATATTTGTACCTACAGTAGTACTTGCTTCTCTCTGAGTATATATTTGTACCTACAGTAGTACTTGCTTCTCTCTGAGAGTATATATTTGTACCTACAGTAGTACTTGCTTCTCTCTGAGTATATATTTGTACCTACAGTAGTACTTGCTTCTCTCTGAGAGTATATATTTGTACCTACAGTAGTACTTGCTTCTCTCTGAGTATATATTTGTACCTACAGTAGTACTTGCTTCTCTCTGAGTATATATTTGTACCTACAGTAGTACTTGCTTCTCTCTGAGTATATATTTGTACCTACAGTAGTACTTGCTTCTCTCTGAGTATATATTTGTACCTACAGTAGTACTTGCTTCTCTCTGAGTATATATCTTGTACCTACAGTAGTTATTGCTTCTCTCTGAGAGTATATATGTGTACCTACAGTAGTACTTGCTTCTCTCTGAGTATATATTTGTACCTACAGTAGTACTTGTGTCTCTCTGAGAGTATATATTTGTACCTACAGTAGTACTTGCTTCTCTCTGAGTATATATTTGTACCTACAGTAGTACTTGCTTCTCTCTGAGAGTATATATGTGTACCTACAGTAGTACTTGTGTCTCTCTGAGAGTATATATTTGTACCTACAGTAGTACTTGCTTCTCTCTGAGTATATATTTGTACCTACAGTAGTACTCTCTGACCTTGTATATTGGGCCTGGTGCTGGTTCTGGTTGTTCAGCTGGATACGTATAAAACACACAGACAGACTTTAGTAATACTTTATTAGGAGTATATACGCTCAAATACAACGTCTTTTAACTCAACATACTTCACACATGTGACGTCTGATAAAGTGACGGTTGAATTAATTTCTTAAAATGCTCAAAGCACATTTATATTCACATGAGTATTACTCTGACAGTTTATGTACATGGAGAGAAGCTGCTGACAGCTGGAGCTCCTGGTCCATCAGGTCAAGGGAACACAGAGACTCAGTTCCTCACGTGAACCCGCTCAGACCCAATTTGGGGTTAACAGAGAATAATAATATCATTCATAATAATTACACATCTGAGTTTTTAGAGACGACCCTGTTAGCATGCAGCTAAAAGAAGATCTTGTTCACAGACGCAGGAGATGAAAGAGTGCTATTATCACTGATATCATGCATTTCTGTAGTTCCCCAGCTGTTTTCACATCAACTCAAAACACTCATATTGGCGGTAGATCGACGTTAAATCACGAGAGCGCAGAGGACCATCTGACGGCAAGCTGAAGCTGTGGAAGCATCCTAAATATCGTGGATACCTCAACTGGTATTTGTTGTTATTTTTAAGTGTTGCTTACGTACATTTTCGTGTACTTCTAAGCCGCCAGACTCCATTAAAAACACTGCAGTCTGACTTTGTAGGATACGGGATCTGCTTATTGTGGGACTTTCAGAGACAACAACAGCAATAATGCTTCACCTTCCACTGCAGGGAGCACACTTTGTGCACAGTATATCAAGTGTATTTGTGTCACGAGAATGGACCAACAATCAGCACGATGTGTAGAAACTCTGCAGGACTTCCTCTGACTTTGAGTTTCCATCACACACACACACACACACACACACACACACACACACACACACACACACACACACACACACACACACACACACACACACACACACACACACACACACACGCACACACACACACACACATACTTAACGTTACCAGAGCAGCATGCAGAGCAACGCACGACGTCTCACTGACACTGATAGGGCTAACAACGTCCCAGCATGCAACACTTTTAAGAATCAGTGTGAAGAGACGATGCGTTGTGTGTGTGTGTGTGTGTGTGTGTGTGTGTGTGTGTGTGTGTGTGTGTGTGTGTGTGTGTGTGTGTGTGTGTGTGTGTGTGTGTGTGTGTCACAGCTGAATCCACGTCCAGCTGTGGCGTTAATTGCAAAATAAAAGCGCTTTTCGAAAATGCAGTCCTCCTACCTTTTATTATAAATAACTATGATGCCTACTCTAAATAAGTACATATGCTTAGTGCTTGATAATTTAATAAATCCTCTAATTAATCTACACTTGGCACCCAATGTGGTGCGATACAATCTTAAATGTGTACACTAACACCTTAAAGCTACTCAAAGGTGATGTCAATGTGTCCTAATGCAGACATACACGTTGCACGATGCTGCATGCACGTAAACAACTGCATTTAAACGTGATCGATCCTCATTCATAGCCAACGCCAGAGGAAAAGGTTTGGCCCATACCAACGACGTGCCGAGGTCATCTCTGACTGAAGCGTCACCGGTGTGTTGAGGAGCTTTGTTTAAGAGAACTGACGCTTCCAGGTTCAACACCTGTACGGTATTTTGAAAGCAAGTCGTGGTTTGTGATGAGTCTGATGGTTCCCACGAAGACTCCAGAGAGAGCGCAGTTTGTGTCCCTTTGGAAACCAGACATCTGTAATAATAAAACGTGCACTTGTTCTGAGTCGACCCACGATGTTTATTCCAGCCCTAAAGCTGGTCGTTTGCTTTGTTTGTTTCTTGTTTCCATTTACAACTTTAACCACGTGTTTAAAACTGACAATAAGATACGTAACGTTACCCTTCGACTGTGACTGGACGGGTTCAATGGGAACGTCCGTTTTAGTGTTGATTGATCAATAGCTTCAATCTTTTTCTCAACCTAGCTGGGGTTTCTTTGCTCCAACGATGCAGGTTCGTTGAATGGGAACGTAAGAGGATTCATGACGTACGACTAATCTGGCTTTTTTTAAAATATGTTTCAAACCACGATGTTTAGTTAAACCGAGTCAGCAGGATTTAAAAATCTGTTGATCTTTTTCAATTTACAACTTTAACCACGTTTTTAAAACTGCTGACGTTACCCTTTACGGTTATTGAGGACGCAGTTTGGTTCAAATGTATAATTCACTAGTTATTGTTCTGCTGTGACTCATGTCTGCCCTCTCACAGCACCATGGGGGGTATGTGGCCGAAACCCAATGTTGTTTCTTCTCTCAACGAAGTAGTTCTGTTTCCATTTACAACCAAAACCACGTGTTCAAACTTCTACGGTTCCTGAGGGATAAGATACGTAACGTTACCCTTCGACTGTGACTGGACGGACTTTAGTTCAATGGGAACGTCAGTTTTGGGGTACTTCAAACGAGTACTTTTCTAAGGCCAAACCAAAATCTGTATCTAAACCTAGCCAGGGTTTCTTTGCTCCAACGACGCAGGTTCGTTGAATGGTAGCGTCAGAGGAGGATTCATGACGTACGGCTAATCTGGCTCTCTTCAATGTACGTCCGTCACATATTAAACGTACCTCTTGGAAGGCGGACCACAAAGTTTAGCTAACCTAGCCAGGAGGAATACAACAATCTGTTGATCTGTTTTCAATGTACAACTTTAACCAGAACTTCTACGGTTTCTGACGTTACCCGGGATAAGATACGCAATGTTACCCTTCAACTGTGACTGGATGGAGTTTAGTTCACGTGCACGCCATTTTTAGGGTTGATTGATCAATAGTTTCAACCACAATATTGAGCTAAACCTAGACAGCTTTTCTGTTGATCTGTTTTCAATTTACAACTTTAACAACGTGTTTAAAACTGCTGAGAAAGGTATACTTCAGTAGCTCTTGTTCAGTGGTGCCTCTCACAGCACCATGGTGGGTATGTGGTGAACCAGAGAGGCTGGGTGAGGCATGCTCAGCTGGGGGGGGTGATTCTGAGGGGAGTGCACCATCATGTTCCCTCCCCCCGCAGCGGCGATAGCGATGGCGTTAGCCTTAGCATTAGCATCTGCAGATGGTCGGTGCCGGGCGCTCTTCTGATGCGCGCGCAGCCCGGCCAGCTGGGAGTAGGCGGACTGGCAGACGAGGCACTTGTACGGTCGCTCTCCGGTGTGCAGACGCACGTGATTCCTCAGAGTCGACGACTGGCTGAAGCGTCTGTTGCAGAAGCGGCAGACGAAGGGTTTGTCCAGCGTGTGAATCCTCATGTGAGAGCGGAGGTTGCTGCGGGAGTTGAACCCGCGATGACAGATTACACAACGCATGCGACCAACACTGATGGAGGAGGAGGAAGAGGAGGAGGAAGAGCAGGAGGAGGAAGAGGAGGAGCCTTCACAGGTGTGGAACTCATCTGGAGGAGGAAGAGGAGGGATTATAGAGCGGTGCAGGGATGTGGCATTTCTGTAGTGGACCCTGAAGGCAGCATCTCCCTGGTCCAATGGGATTTCTCCATCTGATTTTGGATTATGTAGAAAATAATCTCCGTGTTAAACAAACGTTGAATGCTAAGCTAAAGAAGACTAATGTTGGGCTATAAAGGAACTACAGCACGGTCACATGACTTCACGTCACCACCGCTAAGCTAAAGGAGGCTAATGTTGGGCTATAAAGGAACTACAGCACGGACACATGACTTCACGTCACCACCGCTAAGCTAAAGGCGGCTAATGTTGGGCTATAAAGGAACTACAGCACGGTCACATGACTTCACGTCACCACCGCTAAGCTAAAGGGGGCTAATGTTGGGCTATAAAGGAACTACAGCACGGTCACATGACTTCACGTCACCACCGCTAAGCTAAAGGAGGCTAATGTTGGGCTATAAAGGAACTACAGCACGGTCACATGACTTCACGTCACCACCGCTAAGCTAAAGGAGGCTAATGTTGGGCGTGATGACTTTATTTCAGGATAACAACCAAAAACACCAGAAAACCATTGACTTTTAGTGAGGGGACAGGAAGTGATACAATGCTGACTCATGTCTGGGTTTAAGACTCATTCCTGCAGGTTTTTAAACCATCAGATATTTTAATTATCTTACGGAAGCCCTGAGAGGCAAGGGAGAAAAACTGATCTGAATAATTTTCTCTGCTCATTATGACGTAAAAACAGGAGGAATAAAAGATCTTGTCAGGATCCACATTCATGGATTAATTTACGGATAATAAAATCATGTTTACCTGTCTTTGTCTTCTTGGTCTGCTCTTCGTCTCCTCCAGGTATTCCCGGTATTCCCAGGAATGTGTTGTGGGAGTTTCCGTACCACACGAGGAGCTCCTGGTCCGGAGGAATCGTCTGAGGAGAGGAAACGTTCATCTTTAATAACATGTCTTGTATTTAACTGAAGTGAAAGGAAACATCTAATCATTTTGTTTTACTAACTGTCTCTGTTTGTGTCTGTAGATTTCTCCAAATATTACACCTCATTTGCATCTGTAAACACAACATGTCAGAGAACTTGTGATGTAAAAGATAATTGTGTTGATGTCAGTAATGAGGCGGGGAGTTTTCACGGTGAATAAAGGTCCATGTTCACCATCAAATAAATACATCTAGTCTCCCAGCAGAGGGCGACACACACACGTGTAATGACGGTGGGTAGTCAGGTAAAATGGTAGGGTATACCACATTGACCAACACACACACACACACACACACACACACACACACACACAACACACACACACACACACACAAACCGACACACACTCCTGCATCTTCATTTTGAATGTCCTGATCTAACCGCCTCTTTAATTCTTCTATTACTGAAATTGATTCAAAGGCCACTCATTTACCGGGAATGTATATTTAATTTACATAATTGTATACGACTAAATATGACTAAATTCTAACAAGCTGCCTCGTATGAAGGACATCGTAGAACATATAATAATATCTTGCGTTGTAAATCATGTGCAGCGCAACCATCAGCAATACAATGAGCTATATAAATACATTAAGGAACTCTGTGTGAGTGGACAGGAGGCGGTGCGTTCAATGACCTCTACAGCACCCTTATAATAATAATAATAATATTGAAAAGATAATAAATAACTATAAACGGACAAGTTAAATCAAGCGATCTGATTGGTTCTTAGCCGTGATATAATGAGCGTATATCACGGGTAGAATTGTAGTTACTTTTCACAAGTCAGTATCCCTCCGCGTCTGAGAAACAACTACAACCGTTACAGCTGCTACGTTACGTCCGTTAGGAAACTAACTAACTAACTAACCAACTAACTAACTAACTAACTAACTAACTAACTAACTAACTAACTAACTAACTAACTAACTAACTAACTAACTAACTAACTAAGCTCAAGATGGAAACATTGAACTTGGAGTGGATTGAGCAGTGCCTCTCTCCAGAAAGCACCTAAACGACGACATGCAGAGCTACGTGAAGAGCAGGTAGACCAACTGGCCGGAGAAAGTAGAGCAATATTCTCGACACGCCAAGCAACAGCCTAGATCAACCTCAGCCTAGAGAAACCTCAGCCTAGAACAACCTCAACCTAGAACAACCTCAGCCTAGATCAACCTCAGCCTAGAACCTCAGCCTAGAACAACCTCAGCCTAGAACAACCTCAGCCTAGAACCTCAGCCTAGAACCTCAGCCTAGATCAACCTCAGCCTAGAACAACCTCAGCCTAGAACAACCTCAGCCTAGAACAACCTCAGCCTAGAACAACCTCAGCCTAGATCAACCTCAGCCTAGAGCAACCTCAGCCTAGAACAACCTCAGCCTAGAACAACCTCAGCCTAGATCAACCTCAGCCTAGAACAACCTCAGCCTAGATCAACCTCAGCCTAGAACCTCAGCCTAGATCAACCTCAGCCTAGATCAACCTCAGCCTAGATCAACCTCAGCCTAGAACCTCAGCCTAGATCAACCTCAGCCTAGAACCTCAGCCTAGAACAACCTCAGCCTAGAACAACCTCAGCCTAGATCAACCTCAGCCTAGATCAACCTCAGCCTAGATCAACCTCAGCCTAGAACCTCAGCCTAGATCAACCTCAGCCTAGAGCAACCTCAGCCTAGATCAACCTCAGCCTAGATCAACCTCAGTCTAGATCAACCTCAGCCTAGAGCAACCTCAGCCTAGATCAACCTCAGCCTAGAACAACCTCAGCCTAGTGCAACCTCAGCCTAGAACAACCTCCGCCTAGATCAACCTCAGCCTAGAACAACCTCAGCCTAGAACAACCTCAGCCTAGATCAACCTCAGCCTAGAACAACCTCAGCCTAGAACAACCTCAGCCTAGAACAACCTCAGCCTAGATCAACCTCAGCCTAGATCAACCTCAGCCTAGAACAACCTCAGCCTAGATCAACCTCAGCCTAGAACAACCTCAGCCTAGAACCTCAGCCTAGATCAACCTCAGCCTAGATCAACCTCAGCCTAGAACCTCAGCCTAGATCAACCTCAGCCTAGAACAACCTCAGCCTAGAACAACCTCAGCCTAGAACCTCAGCCTAGATCAACCTCAGCCTAGATCAACCTCAGCCTAGAACAACCTCAGCCTAGAACCTCAGCCTAGATCAACCTCAGCCTAGAACAACCTCAGCCTAGAACAACCTCAGCCTAGAACCTCAGCCTAGATCAACCTCAGCCTAGAACAACCTCAGCCTAGAACAACCTCAGCCTAGAACCTCAGCCTAGAACAACCTCAGCCTAGAACCTCAGCCTAGATCAACCTCAGCCTAGATCAACCTCAGCCTAGAACCTCAGCCTAGAGCAAGTAACCTCGTAAGCCACACTGACCTCCACGGCCTTGTAGAAGATGCTGCTGCCGACCTGCACCACCTCCAGGTTCTGCTCCTGCTCGTTCCTCGCACACTTGATGTACGTCATCCAGCTCCTCTGGTCCTCCTGACTCGCGTCGATGAAATATCGGACCGTCCCGTCCTCGTTAAACACCTGAAGAACGGAAAGCACCTCGGTTTAGATCAGTGTTTCTCAAACTTTTTCATACCAAGGACCACTTAACCAATAAAAAAACACTTGCGGACCACCTAACTCCACAAATATCCCAAAACACATCGTTTTTTACAAATCGCCTGAAAATGGTACAAACAAGTGGCAACATGTGTGATGAAGGTGTTTATCTGGGCTATATCATGCAATCGAAAGTGAAACTTAAGCTCGCTCCATTGCGGAGATATTCCAGTGAGAGTGCGAAAAACTTAAATTTAATTTATTTCAAATGTGAAATTTTACCAATATACTCACGGACCACTAGGGGGCGCTCACGGACCACCAGTGGTCCGCGGACCACACTTTGAGAAGCACTGGTTTAGATCATAAGGGCCGAAACACGATCGTAATATTTAACGTTAATACAAACACATTGTTTTAGTCTTTCAAGGTTTAATAAGTTATACTAAGACGTACGATATATCATATTTGTAGTTAGCCTTTCAAGATGTACGATATTTATTATATTTGAAGTTAGCGTTTTAAGATTTACGATATTTATCATATTTGTGTGTGTGTGTGTGTGTGTGTGTGTGTGTGTGTGTGTGTGTGTGTGTGTGTGTGTGTGTGTGTGTGTGTGTGTGTGTGTGTGTGTGTGTGTGTGTGTGTGTGTGTGTGTGTGTAAACGTGTGTTTGTTTACCTCCCACATGAGGTTGTTGTTCTTGTACAGGTCGATGTGTTCAGGGGAAATCAGACGTCCGGTGAACGGTCCCATCTCTGTTCCTGCTTTAATCCACGTCTTCGAGAAGATCCCCAAACCTTCTCCTGAAACACAAAATATATACGTTTTATTAATACCATTATAATTATATTTTTTAGCGTCCCCTGGACAGCTTCACGGGAGGGGCAGCGTGAGAAAAAAATAAGGAGAAGCAGTGAAATCTAGCTCGTTAATTTCAGCTAACTTTATGCGAGCGGCAACATGGATCGATTTTTAGTGAAGTGGCAGAAAACGTCACTTGCACACTTTTGGCTGTCTGTGGAGACCGAGTTCCCCACCTCGCCAAAAGGCTGTAACAGTGCTCATTCCCTTCACCTCCGCCTGCCTGTGTGGGTGCTCACTCCCTTCACCTCCGCCTGCCTGTGTGGGTGCTCACTCCCTTCACCTCCGCCTGCCTGTGTGGGTGCTCATTCCCTTCACCTCCGCCTGCCTGTGTGGGTGCTCACTCCCTTCACCTCCGCCTGCCTGTGTGGGTGCTCACTCCCTTCACCTCCGCCTGCCTGTGTGGGTGCTCACTCCCTACACCTCCGCCTGCCTGTGTGGGTGCTCACTCCCTTCCCCTCCGCCTGCCTGTGTGGGTGCTCACTCCCTTCACCTCCGCCTGCCTGTGTGGGTGCTCACTCCCTTCACCTCCGCCTGCCTGTGTGGGTGCTCACTCCCTTCACCTCCGCCTGCCTGTGTGGGTGCTCATTCCCTTCACCTCCGCCTGCCTGTGTGGGTGCTCATTCCCTTCACCTCCGCCTGCCTGTGTGGGTGCGGGTTTTCCGCATTGACTCTGATCAGAAGCAAGTGCCGTCAAGGCTGCAGCCAGAGGATGATCTGCGTTTATTCCTGTGCGCTTCAAAGACGCAGACTCATGTTCCCACTAAAGTAGGCTGAGTGTAACAAGGAGGCAAAGTTGACGTTCAGTGTGTAGTTAGCATTTCAAGGTACGATATAAGGATTTGTCCACGATGTTGAACATGTTAAAACAAATATTGTTTAATGTTTTAAGGAGGTGACGCTACCCAGCCAATCACATGGGTGCAGTCAGTGAGTCAGCAGATAGATGCAAACACGCACGAGACACGAGGAGAGAAACAGTCATTTCAAATAGCATTTAATGAAATGTTCTCTCACTGGACCTCTTTGAAATGCAATGCAATACTCCTGCATTATAGCAACAACAACAACAACAACAACAACAACAATAATCATAATAATAATAATAATACTAGCAATAATAATTGGGAGGGGGTGCGCGGCTGTTCTCATGTTCTCTGAGGGGAGCTCACCTTCCCACACTTTGAACCCCCTGCTTTAGACCGTTATAGCGCGCGTGCACCGGTCGGCCTCCGATCTGATGCACACTGTCTGTCTCACTGCAGAGCTTCACGATGTCAGACACACACCGTTCGTCCGTTTAACAATCATAAATCAATTGTATTTATGTCTGAGCTTTTATACGAACCCTCAACAGGATAATACATTAATAAAATGTTTTATTACAATTTGCAAATATAACAAAACATGTCTTTTTCTGCTACATTTAATTGACAGAAACAGCTGAGACGCTAAAAGGTGAAATATGCTTTCAAATCACTGGAATGTTCCTCCTAGATAATAACAACGATGTTTGAACCATTGGATCACAGAAACACCGCGTGTTGAACACGAGCCGTTACCTGGCACGGAGCTCTGGGCGATGATCACCTCGCTCGGGAGAACCAGGCTGGACAGCTTCTGCACCTCTGGAAGGAAACACAAGATATAATTACAAATGGCACTTTAATAATAATAATAATAATAATAATAATAATAATAATAATAATAATAATGCATTTTATTTATGGGCGCCTTTCGAAGCTCTCAAGGACACCTTACAGAGCATCATCAAAAACAAGCGACAAAGACGGTCAAACAGTAATTCGAGACTTAAAAAACAAAGACTTAAAAACAACGATCAGTTTAGAGGAATTATGATCTAGAATACGCCAGTTTAAAAAGGTGTGTTTTCAGGCTGGATTTGAAGGTTGAGAGTGAGTCCATGTTGCGGGACAGAGCTCCAGAGCGGCTGACGGCTCGTGACCCCACGGTGGTCCGGCGGGAAGAAGGTACAGGAAGGCAGAGGAGGACCGGAGAGCACGGGAGGGAGAAGAGGTGTGAAGGGCCTCGAAGCTGAGGAGGAGCAACGTGTTGAAGTGGATGCGGGATTTAACGGGAGTTGTTGAAGACCCGGAGCGATGTGATCAGTGTGGACTTCGGGTCATGACACGGGCGTTTCGAAACTCCTCTGATCACATTGTATTATAACTCAACTTTATCAGAAACACTAATGTGACACTGAATTTGAACTCCATACACTTTAACAGTTTAAAGTGGAACATCATCTTATTAATTAATATTCTGTGTCTTTATTCATAATGAAATATCATCTTTTCAGCATTAAATGTTTTATTTCTACTGCAGAGATTAGTATTTCACACTCAATCAAATGTGTGTAATGTCATATAATGTAAAGTATATATATTTCTCTTATAAAGAGGAAGTGTTGACCTGTACATTTGATTTCATTGATTATTATTTATGAATTAGTCTAAATAAGTCGGTTAAACGCCGTGATCTCGGCTCGGATCGAGACAAATGAATTCCTTTATAATGATGTAATCATGTGGTCACCGGGCTCCAAAGAGTCTCTGATAGGTGATCACATCACCCCCGTCCTGAAATCACTGCACTGGCTCCCCGTGGAACTGAGGATGGAGCACAAGGTCTCCGCTACCCCCCCCACCAGTGCGTCCATGGAACTGCCCCTGCCTACCTCAGGGAACTCCTCAGCGGCGCTAGGGGAGGCAACTTGGGCTCAAGCCCAGGATGTTTTCTGAAAAGCCCCGGATGTTTCACTTAAGGTAAACATTTGTTTGGAGACGCTACCAGCTCCCCCCCCCCCCCCTCCCCCCCTTTGCTTCGACTGCTTTGTTCCACCGTGTTGTGTGCTGTTTTTATACTGTTCCAGGCTCACTGCTTGTAGCACTTCGGGATTTGAACTCAAATATGAAACCCATTATTATTATTATTATTATTAATAATAAGAGGCTCGTCAGTCCCCTCCTGCTCCCTGGCTAAATGACGCACTGCGTGCTAATAGAACCGTCCTTAGGGCAGCAGAGCGGAAATGGTGGAAATCCAAACACCGTGACGACCTCCTAACCTATCAAGCTCTCCTCTCCTCTTTCTCTGCTTCGATCTCTCAGGCAAAAAGCACTTTCTTTCAAGATAAGATCCAATCTTCCTATTCCAATCCTAAAAAACTATTTTCCATCTTCTCCACCCTCTTGGACCCCCCAAAAGCCCCTTCCCCCTCCTCACTTCTGTCAAGCGACTTTGTTACCCACTTTGAAAAAAAGGTTAATGATATTCGCTCTTCTTTTTCTGACTCACCTTTACTCACCGCTGGGTCACCAGACCCTTCCTTCCACCAACACACTAACCTCCTTTTCCCCTCTCTCTCCAAGTGAGGTTCTTACCCTCATTACCTCTGCCCGCCCTACCACCTGTCCTCTGGACCCCATCCCTTCAAACCTCCTTCAGACTATCGCTCCTGATATTCTACCGTTTCTCACCCATTTCATCAACACTTCTCTAACTTCTGGTCACTTTCCAAACAGTCTCAAGGAGGCAAGAGTAAACCCTCTCCTAAAGAAACCCACTCTCAACCCGTCTGATGTTATAAACTACAGGCCTGTCTCTCTCCTCCCGTTCCTGTCTAAATCACTTGAACGCGCATACAGGGTGACTTGGAGAGGGTCCGAGTCCGACCCTTGTCAATTAACTACAGGGGTCCCTCAGGGCTCTGTCCTTGGTCCCCTCCTCTTCTCCTTGTACACAAACTCGCTCGGATCAGTCATTAGCCCGCATGGTTTTTCATACCACTGCCCTGTGTTTGCCTTCCTGTCGTCAGTTTCCATGGTGTGTCTGATTGCCTCAGTGTGTTCACCTGTTGCCCTTGTGTTTCTGCCTCCCCTGCCAGCTGTGTCTTGTCCTGTGATTACCCTTCTGTGTATTTAGTCTTGTCTTGTGCTCCCATGCTACCTTGTCTCTTCATGTCCTTGTTCCCTCCCTCGCCTATGCTCGTCTTTGCTAGTCCATGTCTCCTGCCTGTTCCCACCTGTAAGTGTGTTCCTGTCTGTCGTGCTCCCCAGTTTTGTTAATGTTAATTGTTTTCTTGTTTTCTTTTGTCATCGGCTTTTTTTGGAATAAAGCTCGCTTTTTGTTATCTGACTTTTTTAGTCCTATTTCTGCATTTTCCCCAAACCTGACACTTCTTGGTCGAATGCACTTTTTGTAAGTCGCTTTGGATAAAAGCGTCAGCTAAATGAAATGCAATGTGATGTAATGTAATTATTGATATGATTAAATAATATGCTTAATTTAGTAAAAATAAAAAAACATCGCTTTTGCTTTTTTGTTGTTGTAATTTTTCCTGTTTTATTTTATATTTTAAATTAATTTTCTTGTAAAATTCGTATCCGTTTTTGACAATAAAACGGTCCCTACGTGTCTCAGATATTATCAAGTAATTTTCTTAATTTGCTACATTTTCTAAATTAATGATTAAAACTGGGTCATTTCCCTTCCTACCCTCACCTACGGTCATGAAGGATGGGTCATGACCCAAAGAACCAGATCGCGGATACAAGCGGCAGAGATGGGTTTTCTCCGCAGGGTGGCTGGTGTCTCCCTTAGGGATAAGGTGAGAAGTTCGGTCATCAGGGAGGGACTCGGAGTTGAGCCGCTCTTCCTTCGCGTCGAAAGGAGCCAGTTGAGGTGGTTCGGGCACCTAGTTAGGATGCCACCTGGGCGCCTCCCTAGGGAGGTGTTCCAGGCACGTCCAGCTGGGAAGAGACCGAGGGGTAGACCTAGGACCAGGTGGAGGGATTATATCTCTTCGCTGGCCTGGGAGCGCCTTGGGATCCCCCAGTCAGAGCTGGTTGATGAGGGGAGAGGAACGTTTGGGGCTCTCTGCTGGAACTGATACCCCCGCGACCCGACCACGGAGAAGCGGGAGAAGATGGATGATTACAAAAAACTGCTTTTTTGATACTTTTTTCTTTTACCCCTGTTTTTCTCCGGGGTGCTGAAATGTCCCACAAGCTGTGAAAGCAGCATGTAACCGAGGATAAAGAAGGTGCGTTCAATGCCCCCTTTTCCCCCTTCAATAGCCGCATTATGTCTGCCCCCCCCCCCCCCTAAATAGACCTCAAACTGGGAGATTTAATGTGAAATAAAGGAGAGAGTGAGTCGCCATGAATAAGGAGAGAGAAAGGAGAAAGAAAGGAGGGAGAAAGGAGGGCCGTCGGAGCGGTTTCACGCTTCAGAATGACCGTGAAACCGCTCCGACGTAAAGGAGCAAAGAGACTTAGATGGAGAGTAAAGTGGGAGATGATCCGCGTTTAGAAACACAGAAGAAGAAAAGAGGAAAGCCCATAAATGACAAGAGAAGAAGAGTTCAGCGGATCGGGTTCACACGACGCGCGGAAAACACGGGTTTATATTCAGGGATAAAAGAGGGGAGAGAGAGGGGAGAAAGGGGGGAGAAAGGGGGAAGAAAGGGGGAAGAAAGGGGGAAGAAAGGGGGGAGAAAGGTCTGCTGCCTCCGGGGGAAATGTCCCGAACGAATACTAACGAAAACTGAAACGAATTTCACTGTAAAATGTGATTTAAACAGAACATTGTAATTATTACAGACCCACAGAAAGGCCGCGAGTGAAGCCTTTCTGTCTGTATCTCTCATTAAAAGCTCATTAACGAAATGATTCCTGAATATCAGAAACACGTTGGGTTATCTCGGTTAGCTAGTGAACGGAAACGGGAACGACTTTCACCGGAACATGTGATTTAAACAAGAAATAAACATTAATAAAGTACTTGTTGTGTTATTTATATGATTTACAAAATGATGTTCTGATATCAGAGACACAGGGGGAGCTTTTTAAAAACGGAAACGAATTTCACCAGAAAATGTAATAAATATAGCCTATAAAATAAAAATAGATAAATTACAATATTTTATTTGGGGGCTGCTAGTGACTTATCCGACCGGCCCCACTTCAGTACGGCCCACCGGGTGGCATCCTAACTAGGAGCGGCTCAACTCCGAGTCCCTCCCGGATGACCGAACTCCTCACCTTATCCCTAAGGGAGACACCAGCCACCCTGCGGAGAAAACCCATCTCGGCCGCTTGTATCCGCGATCTGGTTATTTGGGTCATGACCCATCCTTCATGACCATAGGTGAGGGTAGGAACGAAATGTCCCGGTAGACGGAGAGCTTTGCCTTCTGGCTCAGCTCCCTTTTCGTCACGAAGCGGCTGCATCATCTGTAAAATGACTAAATGAAATCAGAGACTCCAGGAGGTTTCTGTTTCGGACTAATTAATACAGACTCATTATATTAACTTTGTTTGAACAGGTTTAAATAATTGGATGCAATACAAACACTCTAATAATAACTCTCTTTATAGGAAGATAAGATATGTTATATTACACACACCATTGAGTGTGAAATAATAATCGTTTTGCAGTAATCATAAAATGAATCCCTGGTTTCAAACGGACTAAAGACTAAAGACTAAAGAGGACATTTATATTTCTTAATGTTTATGAGAAACAAAGTGAAGATGAATCAGCAGAATGAAACCGTGCTGTTCAAATAGAACTCTTCATCCTCCTGAAGCTGAGTGTCATCCCGGCGTGACGCACCGAAAGGGTTCGTGATCAATCAAGACACAACATATGCGCTCTGCAGAGAGGAGCGCCCTCTGACCTCCTCTGAAGTGTGCTTAACGGGCTGACACTAACCTGAGACTCTCATCAACATTTAGGGCTTAAATAAAAAAAGGATTCAGACCGTCAGAAACAGGACTGACTCCGCAGGTGTGGAAGCGGTCAATGGTTCATTGATCAATACAGACACGACATATCCACTTTAAAGAGAGGATTATAACCTTGTTGAATGCTATAGCAGAACATCTCCTTTAAAGTGCTGATAAAACAGAAAACTAACCTTTAAAATCTCCTAAATCTGACATTTAGGGTTAAAATAAAGAACGTTTTAAAAGGATTTAAAGTCTGAAGCCTCCATGGACTAACGGATTAAATCATAACTGTGTTTTTATCCAGCTGTGAACTCGGTGATTGGTTAATTGATCCACTGACCTCCGGAGAAGGACTGCGCGAGGACCTCGGCGGTGAACGCGGTCTTCGGGCTCGCGCTCGGGGCGCTGCGGTCCTCGTGCGGGTGCAGGTGGTGCTGCTCGCCCAGCACGTGCCTCCACCGGCCGTACAGGAAGCTGTGCAGGATGTCGGAGGTGATGACATCAGCCAGGGAGAGCTGCTGCTGCTGCTGCGGCTTGAAGACGGACTTCAGGCCCAGAGAGGGGCCGGGCAGCACGGAGCCCATGTGGCCGGGGGAGGAGCGCCGCGGCCGGGGAGCAGCGGCAGCCAGAGCCGGTGTCAGGGACCGGAGCGGAGGAAAGACAACTTTCTTCGAAATCTAAACAAGTGTGTGTGTGTGTGTGTGTGTGTGTGTGTGTGTGTGTGTGTGTGTGTGTGTGTGTGTGTGTGTGTGTGTGTGTGTGTGTGTGTGAGAAAAGCTCCACTTGTTGTGTTTTTAAATAAATAAAATGTAAAAGCTTCAAAGCAGAATGAGGGCTTTAACTTCTGCAGAAAAATCAAATAAAGAAGTGAAGCTGCACACACACTCCGAGAGGTATATATAACCTGTGTGTGTGTGTGTGTGTGTGTGTGTGTGTGTGTGTGTGTGTGTGTGTGTGTGTGTGTGTGTGTGTGTGTGTGCGCCTGTCTGTCTGCATGTAATGGTCTGTAATCACCTCCTCCAACATTTCTATAAAGAGAGAAGGGAGGAGTGTGTGTGTGTGTGTGTGTGTGTGTGTGTGTGTGTGTGTGTGTGTGTGTGTGTGTGTGTGTGTGTGTGTCCCACCACGCGCTGTTGGCTCCGGCTCGTGACACCGTAGAGACCCTCAATTAGGGCTTAATGTGAAAACTACACACAGAAGAAGAAAGGTGCGCGCAGGTCTCTTTAAAAAATACACACGAAAAATAACAACAAAAAGGAAAAAGACAATAAAGCTCCGCAGCTCGCATGAAGAGAGGGGTGTGTGTGTGTGTGTGTGTGTGTGTGTGTGTGTGTGTGTGTGTGTGTGTGTGTGTGGCCTAGCATTACTATACTTGTGGGGACCTAAATCTGTTTACACAGTCACGTGTGGGGACTCGCCTCCCTTATGGGGACAAAATGGAGGTCCCCATAAGGGAAATCATTAATTTTAGGGTGAAGACTTGGTTAGGGTAAGGGTTAGGGTTAGGATAACTCTCCAGGAAATGCATGTAAATCAATGTAATGTCCCCTGAAGTGATGTATACATGGTGTGTGTGTGTGTGTGTGTGTGTGTGTGTGTGTGTGTGTGTGTGTGTGTGTGTGTGTGTGTGTGAGTGAGTGTGAGTGAGTGTGTCTGAGTGTGTGAGTGTGTGTGTGTGTGTGTGTGTGTGTGTGTGTGTGTGTGTGTGTGTGTGTGTGTGTGTGTGTGTGTGTGAGGAGATTACAGATTAAGCGGCCTCACGTAAATCACTCTCTCAGAGGAACATTAGAATATTTGAGTTGTAATCAAGTCATGTGTCCGTCTTCTGCTCTTAGGGTGAAAAGAGAGGAGGAAGAGGAGGATGAGGAGGAAGAGGAGGAAGAGGAGGAAGAGGAGGAAGAGGAGGAAGGTTTTTGTTCCCCTGAAGTTTCTAAAACATATTGGAAATATCTGCAGCAGGGGAATGTGAGGAGGAGGAGGAGGAGTGTGAGTGACAGAGCAGGAAAACAGATTAGAGGAGAGATTATCAGCAGCTGCTCTTCATCTCTATTCACCCTCCTCCTCCTCCTCCTCCTCCTCCTCCTCCTCCTCCTCCTCCTCCTCCTCCTCCTCCTCCTCCCCGCCGTCTCCCAACAGGATTACGATTCTCTGATCTGTATTTATGAGCTTTTAAACATTTATTGTCGACACTCGTGAGCGCGACACACACACTCTCTCTCTCTCACACACACTCACACACACACACACACACACACACACACACACACACACACACACACACACACTCACACACTCACACACTCTCACACACACTCACACACACACACTCACACACACACACACACACTCACACACTCTCACACACACTCACACACACACACACACTCACACACACACACACACTCACACACACACTCACACACTCACACACACTCCTTTTGTTAGGGCGTTTAATTTGATGTTCATGCAGAAACAATGAGCGTCGAAGGCGTTTCGCACGAGAGAGAAACAAAGAGGTGAAAGCTGAGACACAGTTAATAGAGATCAGTAGAAACCACACCTGTTGGTGAAACACCTGTAAACAAATCAACAACAACATCTATTGTTGTTGTTGATTTGCAATTGAATAGAAATTATATCATAATTATTATTTAATGTTTTCAGAAAAAGTAATTTAATTAAAATGTACTGAGAAAATATCTGAAACTCAACGGTTCCTAACGAGACGAAAACCCAAAGAGACGAGACTCGACGAGACTCAAGGAGACTTCACGAGACTCAACGAGACTCGATGAAACTGAACGAGACTCAACGAGACTCGATTAAACTGAACGAGACTCGACGAGACTCGACGAGACTCAAGGAGACTTCACCAGACTCACCGAGACTTGATGAAACTGAACGAGACTCAACGAGACTCGATGAAACTGAACGAGACTCAACGAGACTCAACGAGACTCAACAAGACTTGATGAAACTGAACGAGACTCAACGAGACTCAACGAGACTTGATGAAACTGAACGAGACTCAACGAGACTCAACGAGACTCAACGAGACTCACCGAGACTCGATGAAACTGAACGAGACTCAACGAGACTTGATGAAACTGAACAAGACTCAAGGAGACTCAAGGAGACTCAAGGAGACTCAAGGAGACTCACCGAGACTCGACGAGACTTGATGAAACTGAACGAGACTCGACGAGACTCAACGAGACTCGACGAAACTGAACGAGACTCAAGGAGACTTGATGAAACTGAACAAGACTCAACGAGACTCAAGGAGACTCAAGGAGACTCAAGGAGACTCACCGAGACTCGACGAGACTTGATGAAACTGAACGAGACTCGACGAGACTCAACGAGACTCGATGAAACTGAACGAGACTCGACGAGACTCAACGAGACTCGATGAAACTGAACGAGACTCAAGGAGACTCGACGAGACTCAACGAGACTCGACAAGACTCAACGAGACTCCACGAGACTCAACGAGACTCAACGAGACTCAACAAGACTCAACAAGACTCAACGAGACTTGATGATACTTAAGGAGACTTTTTGAGCCTCTACAAGACTGAACAAGACTCGACCAGATTCTTTGAGACTCAACGAGACACGATGAAACTGAACGAGACTCAACGAGACTTGATTAAACTGAACGAGACTTAACGAGACTCAACGAGACTTGATGAAACTGAACGAGACTCGACGAGACTCAACGAGACTCAATGAGACTCGACTCGACTCGACTCAAGGAGACTCCACGAGACTCAACGAGACTTGATTAAACTGAACGAGACTCAACGAGACTCGACGACACTCAACGAGACTCGACGAGACTCGACGAGGCTCGAGGAGACTCAAGGAGACTCCACGAGACTCCACGAGACTCAAGGAGACTCTACAAGACTCGACAAGACTCAACGAGACTTGATGATACTTAAGGAGACTCTTTGAGACTCTACCAGACTGAACAAGACTTGCCCAGATTCTTTGAGACTCCACAAGACTGAACGAGACTCGACGAGACGAGACTCACCGAGACTTGATGAAACTGAACGAGACTCAACGAGACTCAACGAGACTCAACAAGACTTGATGAAACTGAACGAGACTCAACGAGACTCAACGAGACTCAACGAGACTTGATGAAACTGAACGAGACTCAACGAGACTCAACGAGACTCAACGAGACTCAACGAGACTCGATGAAACTGAACGAGACTCAGCGAGACTCGATGAAACTGAACGAGACTCAACGAGACTCAACGAGACTCGATGAAACTGAACGAGACTCAGCAAGACTCTATGAAACTGAACGAGACTCCACGAGACTCCACGAGACTCAAGGAGACTCGATGAAACTGAACGAGACTCAGCAAGACTCTATGAAACTGAACGAGACTCCACGAGACTCCACGAGACTCAACGAGACTCGATGAAACTGAACGAGACTCGATGAGACTCAACGAGACTCCACGAGACACAACGAGACTCGATGAAACTGAACGAGACTCCACGAGACTCGATGAAACTGAACGAGACTCCACGAGACTCAACGAGGCTCGAGGAGACTCAAGGAGACTCCACGAGACTCAACGAGACTCAACGAGACACAACGAGACACAACGAGACTTGATGAAACTGAACGAGACTCTTTGAGACTCTACCAGACTGAACAAGACTCGACCAGATTCTTTGAGACTCTACAAGACAGAACGAGACTCCACGAGACTCAACGAGACTCCACGAGACACAACGAGACTCGATGAAACTGAACGAGACTCCACGAGACTCGATGAAACTGAACGAGACTCCACGAGACTCAACGAGGCTCGAGGAGACTCAAGGAGACTCCACGAGACTCAACGAGACTCAACGAGACACAACGAGACACAACGAGACTTGATGAAACTGAACGAGACTCTTTGAGACTCTACCAGACTGAACAAGACTCGACCAGATTCTTTGAGACTCTACAAGACAGAACGAGACTCCACGAGACTCAAGGAGACTCCACGAGACTCAACGAGACTCAACGAGACTCAACGAGACTCCACGAGACACAACGAGACTCGATGAAACTGAACGAGACTCAACGAGACTCAACGAAACTCAACGAGACTTGATGAAACTGAACGAGACTCAACGAGACTAAATGAAACTGAACGAGACTCAACGAGACTCAACGAGACTCGATGAAACTGAACGAGACTCAACGAGACTTAACGAGACTCAACGAGACTCGATGAAACTGAACGAGACTCAAGGAGACTCCACGAGACTCAACGAGACTTGATTAAACTGAACGAGACTCAACGAGACTCAACGAGACTCAACGAGACTCGACGAGACTCGATGAGACTCAACGAGACTCGATGAAACTGAACGAGACTCGACGAGACTCGACGACACTCAACGAGACTCGAGGAGACTCGACGAGGCTCGAGGAGACTCAAGGAGACTCGACAAGACTCGACAAGACTCAACGAGACTTGATGATACTTAAGGAGACTCTTTGAGACTCTACCAGACTGAACAAGACTCGACCAGATTATTTGAGACTCAACGAGACACGATAAAGCTAAACTCCTCCTCCTAAGCTTCTGCAGTAGAAGTTATACAATAAATATTATTAATAGTTTTTCATTTTTAAATATTATATTTATTTTTACCAAATGTTTCGGTTTATTTTCAAATATAAATGTGTATGTATTATTTGCGAGTGTTTCATATTGTGACATAAACTTCTACTACTACACATATATCTAAAACGCCTTTCTAAATGAAGGCAGCAGGTCTTCCTCGTGTGTTTCCTGTGAGCCAGCGACTCGGAGCGCTAACGAGCGTCACTAATTGATGAAGAGGTTAATTGGCAGCGTGATTAAAGGTCTGAGTGGAGGCTTCCTGACAGCCTGAAGATGAGGGATGAATAACACCACGATATATTAACCACGCATTTACTGCATTTATTAAAATATGAGACGCACCAGAAGTCAGGTGAGTGGAGCAAATGGAGATCAGTAAACGTACAAACACGCATTGTATATAAATATCCTTTCTTTAACCAGGTAAAAGACTCATTGACATTAAAATGTGAGCGACCTGGCCAAGAGGGCATGAACAGAGTTACAACAGATAAAACACAGGCAATACAGGCAGAGGAACACAGCTGCACCACAGAGATGAAATGGAACATTAGTCGGTTCAATACCGGTATCTTTCTTCAATTGAGGTTTTTAAATAATAGGACATTTCTCTGACGATTTGAGTCCAGGGAAAAAGGCGTACTCAGGAATATGTGTTCGTTGGGCTTTTCAGAATGAGGGGAATCTGACTGTGACACAAAACGTTTCTGTCAATGGAACATTTTGGCACTACACTGAAAAAACCGAAACGTTGACTTTAATTAAATGTAATAACAGATTTAAATAATTGTATTAGGTTAGTTGAAAGAAATGATATTAAAGGTCAGCTGTCATGCTATCTTTAGGCAATAGCATAGGTCTCAGATGTATAGAAATACATCAAATGTGTATGAAGCGTTTTGCTCCAAACACCAAACAGATCATTCTAGCCACGCCTCATGTCCCTCTATTTCACTTCCTGTTTCCAAAGTGCTGATTTTGGTATAAAGCTTAAATTTTTTTTTTTAAAAGTTGATAAATTAAAGAGGAGGGGTCTGAGCTCATGCGGGACCCGGCAGCTACTGTCTAAACTAAATGCTGCCGTGATGAAACGCCATATCATGGATTATCAAGGATTCTCTCTGAAACAGTCTGGAGCTCAAAGGCTTTCTCTCTTGCCGGTTATACCACAAGGTGAGTTCCTTTTTACTTCCTGCTTCTTCACACACATGCTCTCCAGTACAGGTTAGCTCTGAGTGTTAGCGATGCTAATGTAAACACCGACCATATTACGTCCAAAACAGTCAGGGTATTGTTTCTGATAGCAACGTTTCTGATTGGGCCGTGGGTCCACATTTCAGATATTACGTCATATCGGACGCAAATCTGGATCAGCTCCGTTGTTCCCCGTTTTTAGAGATTTGGGTACGGAGGAAAAGAGAGAGGGTTTTATTCTCTGACGCTGCGTGAGTTCCCCGACCAAAAGACGTAAAAAAGTGCATTTTGCATGATAGGTATGTAATTTTGGAGAAACCGGCTCGAGTGGCTAGAATTTGAAAATACACAACCGGAACAAATCTGCCACTTCCTCACAGAGCCCCTCCTCCAACACACACGAACGGGCACATGACCAATGAGGGCACGAGATCAGTTTGTGCACAGATGAAGGCTGACAGGCAGGTAGGCCATCCAGTTACTTTAGCCGGCTCAGATGATTGGTCGTGCTTTTTACAGCGCCACGGCTTCAAAGCACTTCAGATATTCATTGCTATCGGGATGTTAAGAGCATTCCATGGAATATAACAAGTGTTTCTGAAGTGAATTACATACCCCACCTTTAAGTTAGTAAGTTAAATATTAGGTTCAACTTAATATTATTTATTTCAACTAACCTACAGTTATGTGAAATTTGCTGACATATTACATTTAATTAAAGTCAACGGTTCAGATGTGTCAGTGTTTGGGGTTTTGTGAAAAGGGGATTTTTTCCAGGAATCAAAAAAGAATTCGGGGATTTCATTTAAATTTCTATCAAATTCAAATCTTGCATTCTACGAGA